>NC_143098.1:0-5000 GCF_061535455.1 Colias philodice | reverse complement strand
TAGTCCTAATAATATCTGGGCTAAGTCCCCAACCAACTCTGGCTGCCCTAGCCAAGAGTTTATACCGGGCGATTGCCTTTTGGCATACCGTCCCGACGTGGGCGTTGAAAGTAAGGCCGCTGTCAATTGTAAGGCCCAGTATTTTAATATGTGAAAAATATTTAATTTCCACACTCCCCATAGCGAGCCGTGGCACATCATATTTTAACCTCCTCGTCGAAAGGAGGGCACAAGTTTTGTGTGGTGCAAAATTTAATTTGTTATCTTTACCCCATTCGTGTATTACGTTTAGGACACGGTTCGCTTTTCCTTCTATTTCAAGGGCCGTATCACCCTCAAAGACCAACACAATGTCGTCGGCGAACGCCTGACAGAATACTCCCATCTCCTCTAACATCCATAGCAGAGGGTCCAGCAAGAGGTTCCACAGGATTGGTCCACCTATGGATCCCTGCACGCACCCCTTGCTGGTCCCCCTACTCACTTCCACGCCCGCATATCTAACTTTCACTCCCCTTTCACTCAGGTAGCTGCTGATCACCCGCCTCACGTTCCCCGGGCACCCAACTTCAGCCAACCGCACCTTTATGGCTGGCCACCAGGCGCTGTCGAAGGCTCCCTCTATGTCCAGCGATACCACAACAGAAATCTTCTTCTCCTCCCTCATATTTCTGATGTGGTTCACTAGTCTATAGAGGGCGTCCTCGGTGCTCCTCTGTGGCATAAAGCCATACTGGTGGGGGCTTATTTTGGGCAACAGGTAAAACCTGAGTCGGCCGACCAGCATCTTTTCGAAGATTTTGCCGAGAACAGGTAAGAGGCCGATCGGTCGATAGGCTTTCGGTACCCGATATGATTCCCTGCCCGGCTTTCGCAGTATAACCACGGTCGCCCACTTCCACTGTGCGGGGAAGTAGGCGGCAGAGAGGCATCTGTTGAGCAAGGCAAGGAACCATCCCGGGTTACAATCCACAGCGTGCTGACAGATGTCGGCCGTGAGGCCATCCGCCCCGGGGGCCTTCTTGGGGTTGAAGGACCTTACGGCTCTCTTCAACTCCTCCATGATGAAAGGAGGGTCATCCGGGCCCGCCGGTGGTTCGGTGTCCAAGGACTCCGCACACCTGCGCACCCGACGATGTCCCTCACTTTCACCACTTTCCTGGTCCTCGGGGTAGAAGGTCTCCGCCAACAGTTCTGCCGAGCTCCGGGCATCGAGGGTCTCACCGCCCCTCGAAAGGGGCAGATCCTCCTCTCTCCCTGTGGCTCTATTAAGCACCCTGTAGATGCCCTCCCAGACCCCCTCCCTATCCTGTTTCCGGCAAAACTCCTTCCAACTCTTCTCTTGCGCTTCTTTCACTGCCTTTTCATACATCTCTCTTTCTTCCAGGTACAATCCAACCACGCGGTCTCTGCGATCAGGTGCTGCGTTTCGGATCCTGCGTCTCCTCGTGGCCACCTGCTTCTTCATCTGCGCGAGCTCATCATTCCACCACGACAGGGTGAATTTCTGTGTGTGTTTTTTGGTCGGCATTGTGTCTCTGCATGTCTGTGTGATTGCTTCAGTGTATCTGTCTATTGCGTCATCTATTTGTTGTGTGCTGTGTATTGTGTCTATGTCTTGTGTAGTTAATTGTCTGTCCGACATCAGCTGGGTCATTTTCTCATGAAACTGAGTCCAGTTTGCCTTGTGTGTGTTAAATATGCGTGTAGTTCGTATTATGTTCGTGCCTGTGGATTTATGTTGTCTGATGCCGAAGGATATGCCGTTGTGGTCCGAGCTCGTGAGACTCTCCTCAACCCTCCAGTTGTCCACTCGGTTCAGCAGATCGTCGGAGCACGCTGTCACATCCACGTAGCTAGAGTACCTTTTCCCACCTCTGATGGTATCGAACGTAGGGATGTCCCCGGTGTTGAGTATGTGCATTCCCATTTCTTCCAGTACAGCAGACACATCTCTTCCTCGCGAGTCTTCCACTTCGCCACCCCACCACGGGCTTTTTGCGTTCGCATCGCCTCCCAGGACCATCCTATGGATACCCAGCTCTCTCCCTATCCGCCTAAGATGGTCCAGGTAGAGCCCCACTGGTTTATCGGGCTCGAAGTAGAAGGACACTACAATCATCTCCCAGGCTTTGGTTCTGAGAGTGGCCACAACGATGTTGTTACTGCTAAGGCGTGTATGTAGTTCGACATCCAGTGTGTCGTCGAGTACTACAATACACGCCTTTACTGCTCCACCCCCTTCCCCTTCACTCTGGAAGATCCTCACTCCATTGTATGTCCTCATACTTTTCGCCCCACCAACGTAGGGCTCTTGCAGCAATGCTACGCATGCCTTACGCTTGGTGGCTTCGAGCAGTAGCTCCCGTGTGGCGATTTGGCTCCGCTGGAGATTGGCCTGCAGCATTCGGTACTGGAAGGACTCACCTTGGGCAACCTTAGCAATACGCTACCGCCGATCTGGCCAGAGCATCCCACCTCTTTCTTTCCGTACACTCTCTGTCAAAGGCGCTGTGCTCTGCGCTGCCTTTCTTAGCCTTTATGCAGTTGATGCATTGAGGCACTTCTCCCCGCAGCCACTTGTCGCACTCGGTCTTCATGTGAGGACCAGCGCAGTGGCTGCATCGTTCCTTCTCCTCCCTACACATTCGTCTCGTATGCCCGTACCCAAGACAGCGCGAGCACTGCACTAACGGACTTTGATCCATCACTTTCACTCTACTTAGCCCTATATGGGCGTATCCTTCACTCGTGCATCTCTTCCATACCTGTGGACTCACCCTGGCCACTACGTGGTTCTGGAGGTGGTTCCTTGCTTTCATCACGTACGCTACTTCTACCTTTCTCTCTTCCCCCTTCAGGCCCTCAAGGATGCTTGCATTTTGATTACTGAATGCTGTGACGAAATCGTCAACTTCGCATTTCATTACATCCCTGAAGACTAGTAGAGGGCTCTTATTTTTTACATCTTCCACTACTAATCCCTCATTCTTTCTCAGCCTTTCCTTCACCTTGATTCTTTCTTCCTCATTCGCACAGCCGACGACCACCTTCCTGTTCTTCACCTTTCTTACCCTCTCTACTTTCACCCATCCGTCCTTTGCATCCACAGTCTTTCTGATCATTTCTAACACCTCATCACCCGTTTCTTGTTCGTCTTTGGATGACACCATGACCGAATGCAGGGCTCTTGCCTCGGGGAGTTTCTCTATGACTCCCCTCGAGACAACGCCCGCATAACTCGCCGTTTTGGCGACAGTCATGTTGCCCTCCAAAAGCGAGCTCAATTTGTCCATTTTATTTTCATTCTCCCGCATGCTTACTCTCATCTCTTCCATTCTTGTCATCATCTCTTTCATACTTTCTTTCATTCCTTCACTTAGGTCCAGATTTCTCACCAATGCGTCGTCAACTACGCTGGGACCAGCATCGGATGGCGGGGGGGGATGTATAGGGTCCCCACTACGCCCTCCACTACCAGCCCTGGCATTGGTGAGTTCAAACTCCACCTCTTTTATTATTTCATACATCCTTTCTAGCGCCGTAACAACCCCATCCTTTATGTCTGTCTTTAAATTTCGAGACTCGCGCAGGTGGGCTTTCCCTTTCAGCAGAAGGGCTTTCCCTTCTGCAGTCCGACTTTTAGGTGTTGCAGGCTTCTTCACTGGTTCGGAGATAGTGAACGTGTCACTGGCACGCCTCTGGGGAGTGTGGATCATGATGACTTAGGGGAAAAAAAAAAAAAAAAAAAAAAAAAAAAAAAAAAAAAAAAAAAAAAAAAAAAAAAAAAAAAAAAAAAAAAAAAAAAAAAAAAAAAAAAAAAAACCCCGGTCAATAATAATTATTCTTAACACTATTAGGTCTCCCAATAGGGGAGATACCTGTCACTAATTACAATTAAAAAAAAAATTTTAATATCACAGATATAAATATAAGATATAAAATATTAATAAAAAAAATATAAAATATTAATAGGTCACTGATAGTTAAAAATGGTCAACTTAACACTATTAGGTCTCCCAATAGGGGAGATACCTGTCAATAATTACAATTAAAATAAATATCACAGATATAAATATAAGATATAAAATAATAATATTAAAATATAATATAAAATACAAATATAAAATATTAATAGGTCACTGATAGTTAAAAATTGTCAACTTAGCACTATTTAAAATATTAATAAAATATTAATATTAATACGTCCGTAATAATTACAATTGGTCAACAATAAAATAAAATAAAAAAGAAAATGAGCAGCAAATACTAATATGATATTAGTAATACCTAATAAGTATTATAGTCTATAGTTCAGTTTAAAAAGTCAATCTATAAGTTATACGATATTTTTATCGTACGGTTCGACCTACTAAGCTAGCACTAGCTTACTAAAGCTAGCTAGTCAGTACTAACCACTCAAGTCAATAATTAATAATTATTATTATTACTTAAGACTATCAGGTCTCCCAATAGGGGAGTCGCCTGTTTATGATTTAAGATAGAATTAATATATAGATAAGATCAAAATGAATACATATATGGACAAATAATACCTATGAATAAAAGATAATAATATTATAATATTATTGTGTTGTGTGATATAATATGGTCCCTAAGCACTCAGTATATAATGCCTTAGTCTAACAGCTACACCAAAAATGATGTAGCTGGTCTATTTTTACAAAATACTAATATACGAATACAAAATATAAATTAGGTTAAAAAGAAAACATTAATTCGCCACCACGTGTTTACTGTTTTGTTGATTGCACCCGTGACCTACTTAGATATTTCTCCCGAAATACGTTATGAGGAGTTAAGATAATTTATTATCTTTGTGCGGGAAGGTGTATGGAATATCCCAGCACTAATTTAAGTAGGAAACACGGTGGGGGGAAAGGAGAAAAGTATAGTTTTGGCGGAAGAAAGTTTCTACTTTTAGGTTAAAACACTCTTTGGTGTCTATCTTCGCCAATTTTCAACCGATTTCCTCGGGA